>NC_056743.1:570913479-570925979 GCF_019279795.1 Protopterus annectens
TATCTACAACTGTGCCAAATTGTGGATACCACAAGAGGCAGATGCCCACTGCAGAAGGTCTTCTCACAGGCCAGCAGATTTGGAGAGTACATTTATGTTATTTTTGATGCTTGGTAAATCCGGTAGAGTTTTTCACCTGGAATGGACATCTCTAGAGGCATACCCAGCCCATCTTTTACACCTTGGGTGGTTTCAGAAAGAGCCATAAGTAAGTCCATTAGGTGTAACTATGTTTCCTAAAGCACGAAAATAAAAGGGAGAAAATTTGCATTTCCTAGATGTGCACAGGCAACCGAAGTACTGCTTGAGTAGAAGTCCTTCAGCAAAAAAGTCAGAACAATTTGTTGCCTCACTTGCTTGATTGTGTCCTCTGGTTGCTTTGCTTAGTGAGATTAAGTTAGTGTTTATCCTGTGCAAAGTCGTTTGTCCGAAGTGAGTTTGATGTAGTTATTTTAAAGTGTCCTGACTACCATTATGGCAAGGACTTTATGAAGGGTGGAAAAGAGGTATTTTTTTGAGGAAGATGTTGAGAGTGAAGTCGATCCTGAGACTGTTGCCTGATGTGACAATAAAGATATAATAACTAGATGATGGCAAGACTTATCACAAAATGTTATACAAGTCAAAGGACCTAATAAAAGAAATGAGCAGATGTTAATGGGACACTGTAGCAATTTTACAGTTGTTTGTTTCTAAGGATCAGGTTGTCATTGTTTATAACTGTGTGTGTATATAATTTTATCTAGAGTTAATTATGTTCTACATTTAGTGTCAACTGGAGGTTCGTAAAGGTGAATTGTGCTAAAATAAGTTGCTCGTCTTTTTACTTTAGATAGGAAAAGTTAACCTATCAGAAAATAAGGCAGTGCTATTTGGCTGAAAAAATTGCATTGCATCCTTTTAACTCTTTTTAACACAGCTATGTTAAGTCCCTAGAAGGGTAGTAAGGCCTTACTCCATTACGGTGGCAAGTGCTACCTCATTTTGTTTTAAGAATGTCTTGCAACAGGTTTGTAAAGCTGTTTCCTTGCAAGGGATTCTCATTTTTGTGAAACATGAATTATATTTTCAGTTGTAGTGTAATACAGAATTTGGAAGTGCTTCTTCCAAACCAGATATTTTTGACTGCTACAGTACTGCTTTTCAAATGTGAATGACACATTTACTGTAAAAATGCAGATTCAGACAAGAAGAGAGTATTGCAGCAATTTAACAATGCAGCGTCCATTAATCTTCACAAATCTGGGCACCGCTGCTTTTGTACGTAGTTATTCTGGTGGTATGGTAGTTCCATATTTTTTTGTAATCTGACTCGGTACTTTCTTCACAGGTGCATAAGTTCATAGGTGTTTACTAGGCTAACGACCAAAAGGGCCTTTTTAAGCCTAGCCTTGCATTCCAAATCTCTGACAAGTTATGGTACCGTTGATAAGAATAAGCAGGGGCTTGGGAGAGGAAATATTTACAAGCAGGGGCCTGGGAGATGAACCATTTACATGTTGCCTGTGTCCATTAAAGACATTGTGTCAAGCCAGGGATGAATTTCTTGTTCCCCATCCAACTGTCCGAGTTACACTTGAATTGGATTAGAGAGGAGCTCTGCTTCACATGGATGGGGAGCCTGTTCCAGACACGGGATAGTCTCTGGAATACATACCTGTCTCTCCAGCATATCCTATTTATATCACAGGCAAGGTTTAAATCTTTAGAGCGTTAATTCTGCTGCTGTTTGTTTTGTGGATATGCAGGAGGTCCATCAGAGTGGGGTCTAACAATGCCCTATATGCCATTCAGCAGACTGTAGGAGACCGAATACAGGGAATAAGGGCTTTTAGATGGTCTGCATAGGACATTTTACTTGCACCCTGTGTTTTTTTAGTGAGAAACCTCTGTGGGCCTTCCAATTGTTGGAGATGTGCCTGATTAGGTGCATACTAAAGGGGGGGGGCATTGTACTCAGTGATAGGTTTGATGAATGCCAAATACAGTGGAACAATGACTTACTTGGACCTAGATGCCATACCTTTGTTTTTAAGATGCAGAACATAGAATGATTTCCTCACTACTGTAGACACGTACTGTCTGTGTATGTCCCTAAGTCCCTGATTACTGGGTCACTTCCAAGGGGTATGTTGTCAGTGTGATAATTATCAGGAGTAGATGATGGCAGATTTCAGAGTTCTTAAACATAGTTCATAGTTTGTTCAATAATTCAGCCGTTGAAGCCAAATGAATTTTCACAGTAGAAGAATTGAAGGATACATGTCTGCGTCTTTTTATTATGCAAGACACAGTATAGACATCAATAAAACCTAATTTGTGAAACTGACGAAGGCTTGTTCTAGAAAATGCAAGCAGTGCTTTGAAATCCTGAGGCCAAAAAACTGAATAAAGGCTGGGAAATATCTACATTTTATCAACTGCTGCAGTTCTGTGTCTTGAAGGCCTACTGTTAAGATATCTCATAAAGCTCCTCTGCTTCAGAGGAATGTAAATGTGTAACATTTAACTTCTGGTTAGGTTTATTTGTGTATCATTTTAGAATGCATAGTGTAAGCTACAGAAGTGAAGCTGCATTCCATGAAGGAAAGTCTCGCGAAGCCAGCTGTTGGTTAATCTTTGCCGTTTAGATTTGCACATACATAAAATTAATTATAATGCCAGCATATTTATTGATTGTTTAGTCTAACAGCTGCATATTAGGTTATGTTCTTGTGTCTATTCAGTATAGTGTCTTTTTTTATTGTTTTCTCCAGAGGAATATTCATTGAGGGACTTTCCTGTGTTTTGGATGGAGTATTTGGTACGGGCAATGGATCTACTTCATCCAGCCCCAATATTGGTGTTTTGGGCATCACAAAGGTAAAGACGGTTTTCCTTATTGTGACAGAATTTACAATTAGTTTGTACAGCAGTTTCTTTTTCATTCTGACATTGTGATTTAAACAACAGTATGAGAAGATTTCTTTAATTCATTGTTGATTGCTGAAGTAGGTTGACTGGGATTTATTTAATGTGAAATGCTAGAAAGCGTGAAGACAGATCAGTGCAAACTAGAACGAGCAGTAACAAATCCACACATACCCACGTGTTCAAACACGTAATTTTGTGTTTATACAGTGCCAGCAACAATGTTGCACTCACTTGATTGTCATGCAAGACGGGTGATGTACCTGGATTTAATTTTCTACTCCTTTCCAGATTATTTTGTACATCATTAAATTGTAACAGATAAGTAAGAGCAAAGTTATTTTGAAGTAGCCGTCTGTTCTTACTATAACGTTTCTCATGTAGTTTTTCTCCTCCTTTCTCAGCTTGACTAATCATTTGCTGGGTACCACTTGTAATCCACTGTCTGTGATTGGGTTGTTATAACCTCTTGACCAACCCCCCCACCCCCCGTCTGGTGTGGCAGTATAGGGTAAAAGATTGGTTAGAGGGAAGCAGAGAGGACTTCTGACACCGGTGGCATACTATGTTACTTTACGTTTTTGTTACTTTCTCCTTAGCTCCCTGATATGCTGAGTAGTGTCACCTACAATTAGACATGCAGTAGTTACCATGAGGGGGCTGCACTCACTTATGTGGTGCTGCATCTCCTCCGATTGCCTACTTATTTGCATTTCTGGTCATTGCCATTCTTGTCATCAGCTGTGGCTTCATTTCCAGGCATGCCCTCAACCCATAGACTACAAACTCCTACTTAAGAGGGGGTTGAACAAGTATTGACTCTTAATTTCTCAATGCTCTTTGTCTTCTCCATTACTTTGTCTACTAATACAGTATAGGTTCTGGGTGTAATTCTGGGCTTCATCTCTCCCTCTCTGCATAATGAAGTCAGACGTTTTACGTATGTTTATATTATAGCATTTTGATGCATTATTAGCTCTTTGATGGTATGATTATTGATGCTAATTAAAATAATTTAGACTTTAGTTATTTGATTTTTCTTTGATTTGTCTTGTGAGCAGATTTCTTCTAAGCGGTATGAACATTTGTAATAAAAATAAGTCTTACATGTAAAAAAAAATGCTTGTCTGTTTTTAGAGATTTAAGAGGCACAGGTCTAGGCAGAATATTGCATAGGTAATAGGTAAATGTGCGCTGAAGTAGGCTTAATAAAAATGGTTTAATATAGCCATTTAGCTTGAATTAGGAAACCGATTTTTTTGCATTTCTGTAGCCTGATAATTGCTCTGTGTAATCTTGTTACCTGATATTTATCACGTGCTAAACAGGTAAATGGTCAAGTCCATTGACCCTTTTTCCAGCCATAACCAAGAGCAAATACTGTATGTCTATGTATGTGTGTATAATATTTTATTGTAACATCTTTTCTGAAATGGGGAATATGCTTTTAAATGTCTGTGAAGTATAGTTTTCTGATGTAAAATTCTCACAGTAATTCAGAAAGGCAATTAATTGGTCATTACTTTTCCATTAACTGTCTAAAATAGTGTCCTATAAAAGACTGAACCTGAAGGAGGAAAACCGGGCGGTTTGTTCCTCAGTTGGGAAGAGATTTGTGGTGTCGGGCTGGCAGGCCCCATATGGGCTTTTGCAAATGTGGCCTGAAAGAAAATTAGGCAAAGTGTTTGTTACATTCATAGGTATATTGTAGGCTGACAACCACCAGGGCCTTTGTAAGCCTAGCCACACAACGCATCCCTTGGTAACATATGTGTCTTAATTGTGGGTATGTTAGTTAGGAGTTTGCTAAAAAGTTATGTTGGGGGGTAAGTTAATTAGGGAATTTTTACTGTCAGCCTCAGTCTATAAGAGACGTAGGATCATAGGAAGTTACTAGGCTAATGGCCCTGGGGCCCATTACAAGCCTAGCCAAGTACTACCCCTATTTCCACGATCAGTACCTAATGCCCCTGTCCAAGAAGTACAGAGGTGGAACCCCCTTACATTTACTCAACCAGTCATGCAGATTGTGTTTGAAGAGGGGGGGGGGGTCAGCCCAGAGATGAATTTATGATTACCCATCCAGTGTTAGGAACTGTTTACTGTCAGCATCTGTATATAACAGACATGGGGGCCAGCCTGGGGATGAACTTGTGATTTCAGTCCTATCTTCAGGATTATGTTTGAATAGGATTAGGGATGGACTCTGCTTCACATGGATAGAGAACCTGATGTTCATCGTGTTTCACTGTTGCAGTCATCACGCTTGGGTTGTCTGCCTGCAGGTAGCCCACAGTCGGCCCGAATACCAGAGGCTGGGGATTTTTGCGTCGGATGCTGTCGTCTCTTCCATGACATCAGGTCGTCAGGGGTATAAAACATGTAACCGATGCCATTACATCAGTCTTTCTTGCCGAGAAGGAGCCCGAAGCAGAAGCAGTTTGCAAGTGCCGGTCGGCCACTACCTGAAATTTTCGTTTTATCGCGTTTCAGACCTGAAGTCTTCTAAAGCTAAGTACCCCGTTGGGGATTCTTTTTTCTTACTCTAACTGATGTCAGAAAAAATTAACAATTGTCTTGCCTGTGGAAAGCAAATACCTCACAGAGATTTTCATTCCTACTGCATCACCTGTTTAGGCCCAGACCACGACGTCCATCGCTGTTGGTTTTGTGCCTTGTTTAACACCAGAACCATTCATTGTTGGGCTATTTTTGTAGCTAAATTCTTTTGCTCTCGTTCTCCATATTCCAAAATTGCTTCAGTAAGCCATCTGACTACCTATCTTCCGAAAAAGCACAAAGACAGAGACAGAATGCATAGGTCAAAAACTGCCGAAGACGCTTCCATTAAGCTAGTCACCAGTCCGCCGGTACTCAGTGAGGCACCTTTGCAACCCCTGATGCCCGCTTCTATAGATTCACAGGCCTCTGCTGAAACCCATTTGGAGTCCAGTATGCTGCAAGATGCTTCTTCAACTATGGAACCTGTGGATGTCTCTGCCTTGGATGGGTCTGGAGCCGCTGTACAGGCACTGGCTTCTGAGGGTGTTTTCCGACCTACACATATTCATATTAAACCAACAACTTCATTTCCAACTAAAACTGCCAAGTTTCTCAGGCCCAGAGTTCGCACTACACCTAGAAAACCAGCGTCCAAAGCGCATGCTCAAGCTCCCGTGCCACAAAAACAAATGCTTAGAATGGCTGAAGACCTTATTACTCTAATTAGGGGAAGCCAGCCTTCCCCTGCCAAAAGACAAAGAATTGAATTTCCTTCTGATTCTACAGGAGTCTGATGACTCTGACCCTTCTGATTACCAGGACATACCCTTATCTACGTATGGGGATTCAAATGCAGAGGAATCCATTCCCTCTGCCTCCCCTCCAGAGGATTTTTCTTTTGATGAAACCTTGCATACCTTAAGAGAGCATTTCTGCTGGGAATGCCAGGACTATCCTCAGTCCAAAAAGAGACTCAGGGAATGTTTAGATTAGCCTCAGCTATACCCCCTGTCCTGGATATTGTAGATGATGTCTTCTTGGAGTCCAGTCTTACTCCTGACACCTTACCACCAGCTCCTAGAAAAACTGACAGGTCCTACAGAGTACCTGACTCTCGCAAATTTCTCTAAGAATCCTACTGTGGATCCAGAGACCATTTCTCAGGAACCTAAAGGCATTAAAGCTACTACAGCCAAAAACCCTACCCCTTTAGACAGGGATTCTAGAGCTTTAGACAGATCGGGTAAGAAGGTATATACCGCTGCAACTCTTGCCATCAGGGCTTTGAATTGCCAGTTTCACATGTTGAAGTACCAGCAACATATTATGGAACTAATTAAACAAGTAAACGGTGCTACTTCCAGATTGTGCAGAAAAAAAAGATTTACAAGAGTTAATGCATTCTGCAAACCAAGTTAATAAACATGCTTTGCAGTGTGGGTTTGATGCCTTAGAAGCATCTTGCAGGGCTGCTGTCACTGGGTCTGTACTGAGAAGGCATGCTTCGCTGAAGGAACAAGTCTTGCCTGACCATGTCAAAGCAAAATTACTAGATGCTCCATTAAATCAGGAGCGTTTGTTTGGCGCAAAAGCAGAAGAAGTTCTTAAAAAGATGGAAGAAAAAGCTAAATCTATGCAAATCGTCAAAGATTTCTTACAGGTGCAGCCACCTAGATCCAGTAGGCATTGGCCTTCAAAAAACTGGTCCTTTCCAGTCCCTCTCAGGCCTTCTCAATAATGGCCAACAAAACCCAGCTATCTGCAAGGAAAATACTGCAAGCCCTAGGGTTCGTGGCCTCATGCATTCTGTTAATTCCATATGCAAGACTATCATACCTTGTCTAAGGGCAGAGTTCCTTTGGTGGGCAGAAGCATGTAACCACAACAAGGGACTTGCTTTCACTCAACCCCTCGCCGCCCAAACCCTGACAACAGATGCATCAGACTATGCATGGAGGACTCACATGGTAGGCAAATGCATTCAAGGCAAATGGAGCCCAGAACAAATTCCCCTGCATATCAATCAAAAAGAGATGCTTGCTGTACAAAATGCTCTTACAGTCTTCAAATACCTTATCCTTCCAGGACAGCTCCTGATAAAGACAGACAACACCACAGTTATGTGGTACATAAACAGGCATGGCGGAACTCATTCTTACCCAATCTGCAGGTTAGCCATGGCTCTGTGGAACACAGCCTTGAGCATCCAAGTGCACCTACAAGCTCAATTTCTGCCAGGCAAGCAAAATTCACTGGCAGACAACTTGAGCAGAAATCTACTGGACCCTCACGAGTGGAGACTGGAACCCAACTCATTCAAACTTTTAACCCAGAGGTGGGTAACACTAGAGGTGGACCATTTTACCTCCCCCCAAAACCACCAGTTGAGCAAATTTTGAACCAGGAACCCTCACAGCAGAGCCTGGAAGGTGGACGTCCTATCCTTTACATGGGAAAACCAATTAATTTATGCCTTTCCTCCTCTGCCCCTCCTCTCAAAAGTACTACTCAAGATCAAACAGGACAGGCCAAGGGCACTCCTTATTGCACCAGACTGGCCACCCCAGCACTGGTACCCACTTCTACGCAGTCTGACAGCAGTGCCACCCTGGCACCTACATCAGACATCTTCCCTGCCCTCTCAGCAGGAGGGACAGATTTCGCATCCACAGCTGCAAACCCTAAACATTGCAGCCTGGCTTATCCCCTGAATACACCACCAGCATCCCTCAGCAAACAGGTGCTGGATGTCATCCTTGAAGGCCACAAGGCCTAGTACTAGGAAATCCTATGCTGAGAAGTGGAAAATATATTGTTCTTGCAGTCAGTCTCAAGGAAGGGACACAGCTGTGCCCAACTTACCTCAAATCCTTGATTGCCTGGCAGAGCTGCTCCACAGAGACCTATCCTTCTCATCCATTAAGATTCATGCCTCTGCCATCTCAGCTTATTATAATACTGAGCCTCCTTTCTTTTCTCACCCTCTCATCGAACAGTTCCTGATAGGAGCTAACAGTTTAAGGCCCCCTAGGAGAGCTCCCACCCCAGCCTGGGACCTTAACTTTGTACTGGAGAAGCTCACACTTCCCCCTTTTGAACCTGCTGCTTCAGCAGAGTTAAAATTCCTTTCTTGGAAAACAACCTTACTTCTAGCTATTACTTCACAAAGAAGAGTGTCTGAGTTACAGGCACTTATGGCGGTGGAGCCCTTCATTATTTTCCATGCTGACAGGGTTTCCCTCAGCAGCCAAGTGCACCTGCAAGCTCAATTCCTGCCAGGCAAACTAAATTCACTGCCAGACGACTTAAGCAGAAATCTCATGGGCCCATACGAGTGGAAACTGGAACCCATAATATTCAAGCTTTTGAGGAATAGGTGGGGGGCACCAGAGGTGAACCTTTTTGATTCCCCTCAGAACTATCAGTTGAGCAAATTTTGCACCAGAACTCCCCACAGCCAAGCTTGGAAAGTGGATGCCCTGTCCTTTACCTGGGAAAGCCTCTCAGTCTATGCCTTTCCCCCTCTGCCCCTCCTCTCGAAGGTTCTACTAAAGATCAAACTGGACAAGCCAAGGGCATTACTGATTCCACCAGACTGGCCGCGCCAGCACTGGGTACCCTCTTTTACGAAGTCTGACAGTAGTGCCACCATGGCACCTGCCTCATACTCCTTCTCTGCTGTCCCAGCAGGCGGGCCAGGTTCTGCATCCTCAGCTACAGACCCTGAAACTTGCAGCCTGGCTCATCCCTTGAACTCCTCACCAGCAACTCTCAGTAAGCAGGTGCTGGATGTCATTCTTGAGGCAAGGAGGCCTATTACTAGAAAATCCTATTCAGAAAAGTGGAAAAGATACCGTTCCTGGAGCCAGTCCCAGGGAAGGGGATACTACTGTGCCCAGCTTACCTCATATACTAGATTACTTAACAGAAATGCTCCACAATGGCCTATCCTTCACTTCAATTAAGATTCATGCCTCTGCCATCTCAGCTCATTATAATACTGAGCCACCCCTCTTCTCTCATCCTCTGGTAAAATAGTTCTTGAGAGGAGCCAAAAATTTAAGACCTACCCCCAGGAGAGCTCCCACTCCAGCCTGGGACCTTAACTTTGTATTAGAAAAGCTCACGCTTCCCCCTTTTGAACCTGCTGCTACAGCAGAGTTAAAATTAATTTCATGGAAAACAGCTTTACTTCTAACCATCACTTCAGCAAGAAGAGTGTCTGAATTGCAGGCCCTTATGGCAGTGGAACCCTTCATTATCTTCCATGAGGACAGGGTTTCCCTCATGACTAACCCATCTTTTATGCCCAAGGTGGTGTCTACTGTGGCTTTAAACCAGTCCATTCATTTGCCAACTTTTTTCCCTAATCCTCAGAATAAAGGGGAAAGGATCCTGCACTCCCTGGACATGCACAGGCAGCTTAGGTTCTATGTGGACAGGACTAAGCCTCTCAGAAAATCTGACCAGCTGCTAGTCAGCTTTGCTGCAGGGGCAGAGGGTAAGGCCATTTCAAAGCAAACCATTTCTAAATGGATAGCACACTGCATCCATTTCTGCTACAAACACCATGGGAAACCTACCCCACAGGGGATCAGAACACATTCCACTAGGGCTACATCTACCTCTACAGCATTCCTCAGGGGAATCCCTACAAGGGACATCCTGGAAGCTGCAACCTGGAGCTCTGTACACACTTTCACCAAGCGTTACCACATACCTATCTTTTCTAAATCCAGAGCTGGATTTGCCACAGCAGTCTTACAGGGCCTGATTGCCAGCCTTAATGCTTCTTAACTACCTGCACCCATTCTTAGCTTGGGAATCAATCCAAATGTGATGACTGCAACAGTAAAACACGAAGAACATAGTATGGTTGTGTACACTTACCATAAATGTAGATGTTTGAGTGGTATTCACTGTTGCAGTTCTGGTTATCCTCCCTCCAGCCCTCTGACTTCTCTTTTCTTCTACCTATCTTTTTTGTTTGGCATATCTTATATCATGTGCATTTGCTTTTTGCTGGGGGTGTTCCATACCATGTAATTGCTTCCTATTTTGGGGGCACCTGATATCTGCGGCAAGAAAAACTGATGTAATGGCATCGGCTGCATGTTTTATACTCCTAATGACCTGACGTCATGGAAGAAGTGACAGAATCCGAAGCAGAAATCCCAAGACATTGGTATTCGGGCCGGCTGAGGGATACCTGCAGGCAGATAACCCAAATGTGATGACTACAACAGTGAGTACACTCAAACATCTACAGTTATGGTAAGTGTACACAACTGTACATTTCATAGGATTGGCTGACTCTAAAAAGCCGAGCATTACTGTTGGCAAAGGCAAGATTACGCAACCAGCTTATTGTACGTTTTTTATTTTTTATATTTTTCCCCTAACAGATTTGTTTTTCAATTGAATTGTACAGGTTATAGGTCACATTAAAGGTGGAAAAAGTTTTGAAATTGTTTACTGTGGTCTCATTTTTTTATATCACAAAAACCTGGCATTTCAACAGGGGTGTGTAAACTTTTTATTTCCACTGTAACTGTTGGCTTGGTATAGGAGGTACCATTGTACAGTAGCTCAGAGCAAATATGGGTATTGCAGTGGAGATTCTTCACATAACTATAGAAGGCCTGTGGTTGTCTTTACTATCTGCTGCAATTCTGTTTTCATAGCTAGCTTTAGAAGATTTGAGGAATCTCAACTTTTTGTTGAGGCTGATAAGAGAGTTTTCCAGTCTTGGGACTTCACCTTATTCCGCATCAGTTTCCTCCTTCTGTTGTAGAGTTTGTTTATGGCAGGGGACCACCAGATTGGCTTCCTATTTTTGGAGGAGAGCATCTTGGTTCTGTTGGGTATGGCGAGATCCATGCATTTGTGTACGTGTTCGTACAGTGCGTTGGTGTATGATTCGGCGGTCATGCAACTATTCTTCATTTGCATGGGTGCTGTGAAGTTAGCCACCTCTGTTTTAGGAGCCCAAAGTTAGCTTTGGAGAAGTTTTTCACTGTGGTTACCTTTGAGGGGGTGGGGGGATGGATGGGAGGGATGTGGATTTCCAAGGTGATTAGTTTGTGGTCGGATCTAACCAGGAAGGAGTTGACTGTTGGTGTAGAGCAGTGGTTGCCCATGTTAGTAATGACCAAGTCAAGGGTGTTGCTACCTCTAGTGGGGGTAAGAACGAGCTGGTCCAAGGCATTGGAATTAATGAACTCCAGAAAACGTTGGGCAAGTGTATTGGTACATGAGTAATTTTCCCAGTTACTGGAGGAGAAGTTGAAGTCACCCAGTATGAGAGTGTTAGGTTGGACCCTAATATTCTCCAGGGTGCTTAGGAACGTGGAGTGTGAGTCTTGGGACATGGTTGGGGACCTATAGAAGGCCACGACCTGAATTGCTGTCTTACCGAATGTTAGCTGCACCTGAAGTATCTCTGATGCATTATGTTGGGCCACCAGTCGGAGGTGTGCGCATCCTTTATGAATATAGAAACACCACCGCCTTTGGAGCTTCGGTTCAAGTTCTGGGACCGAAAGGTGTAGTGCAGGGGTGCTTTCTGCTGCCTTGAACCAGGTCTCTGCTACAGCACAAATGTTGATGTTCTCCATTTTAAGGAGTGCTTCGAGTGAGTGCATTTTGAGATTTAGAGATCTAACGTTGAGCAGCATGACCCTCAGATTGCATTTGTTTGTAGCTGTTATGGTGGCAATTTAGTCTTTGGAACACCGCCTAAAAAAGGCACTATAGGGATGGCAAGAGCCTTGGACAGTACCTGGAAGCCCCAGGGGTGACAAATGCAGGCCATCTCTTGCAAAGCATCGAGAGGTGTCAATCATGTCATCCCAGGAAGACAAATAATGGATCTCCTTGAATCCATTAACGAAAAATTGATCCATTCTTAGGCATGAGAAGAATATTAGATCTGTGATAGGCTTACAGCCAACCATTGTCTATAAAAAAGGAAAGAATTTAGAAAACATTTTTGAGACCAGGAGCCTGTATTCTAACCAAAAACCTGGTTCCATGAACAAATGTGGTAGATGCAATTACTGTAAATTTGAAAAGAAGGTAACATATTT